>NC_091694.1:61560000-61562500 GCF_041296265.1 Equus caballus
GGGTTAGGGTTAGGGTTAGGGTTAGGGTTAGGGTTAGGGTTAGGGTTAGGGTTAGGGTTAGGGTTAGGGTTAGGGTTAGGGTTAGGGTTAGGGTTAGGGTTAGGGTTAGGGTTAGGGTTAGGGTTAGGGTTAGGGTTAGGGTTAGGGTTAGGGTTAGGGTTAGGGTTAGGGTTAGGGTTAGGGTTAGGGTTAGGGTTAGGGTTAGGGTTAGGGTTAGGGTTAGGGTTAGGGTTAGGGTTAGGGTTAGGGTTAGGGTTAGGTTAGGGTTAGGGTTAGGGTTAGGGTTAGGGTTAGGGTTAGGGTTAGGGTTAGGGTTAGGGTTAGGGTTAGGGTTAGGGTTAGGGTTAGGGTTAGGGTTAGGGTTAGGGTTAGGGTTAGGGTTAGGGTTAGGGTTAGGGTTAGGGTTAGGGTAGGGTTAGGGTTAGGGTTAGGGTTAGGGTTAGGGTTAGGGTTAGGGTTAGGGTTAGGGTTAGGGTTAGGGTTAGGGTTAGGGTTAGGGTTAGGGTTAGGGTTAGGGTTAGGGTTAGGGTTAGGGTTAGGGTTAGGGTTAGGGTTAGGGTTAGGGTTAGGGTTAGGGTTAGGGTTAGGGTTAGGGTTAGGGTTAGGGTTAGGGTTAGGGTTAGGGTTAGGGTTAGGGTTAGGGTTAGGGTTAGGGTTAGGGTTAGGGTTAGGGTTAGGGTTAGGGTTAGGGTTAGGGTTAGGGTTAGGGTTAGGGTTAGGGTTAGGGTTAGGGTTAGGGTTAGGGTTAGGGTTAGGGTTAGGGTTAGGGTTAGGGTTAGGGTTAGGGTTAGGGTTAGGGTTAGGGTTAGGGTTAGGGTTAGGGTTAGGGTTAGGGTTAGGGTTAGGGTTAGGGTTAGGGTTAGGGTTAGGGTTAGGGTTAGGGTTAGGGTTAGGGTTAGGGTTAGGGTTAGGGTTAGGGTTAGGGTTAGGGTTAGGGTTAGGGTTAGGGTTAGGGTTAGGGTTAGGGTTAGGGTTAGGGTTAGGGTTAGGGTTAGGGTTAGGGTTAGGGTTAGGGTTAGGGTTAGGGTTAGGGTTAGGGTTAGGGTTAGGGTTAGGGTTAGGGTTAGGGTTAGGGTTAGGGTTAGGGTTAGGGTTAGGGTTAGGGTTAGGGTTAGGGTTAGGGTTAGGGTTAGGGTTAGGGTTAGGGTTAGGGTTAGGGTTAGGGTTAGGGTTAGGGTTAGGGTTAGGGTTAGGGTTAGGGTTAGGGTTAGGGTTAGGGTTAGGGTTAGGGTTAGGGTTAGGGTTAGGGTTAGGGTTAGGGTTAGGGTTAGGGTTAGGGTTAGGGTTAGGGTTAGGGTTAGGGTTAGGGTTAGGGTTAGGGTTAGGGTTAGGGTTAGGGTTAGGGTTAGGGTTAGGGTTAGGGTTAGGGTTAGGGTTAGGGTTAGGGTTAGGGTTAGGGTTAGGGTTAGGGTTAGGGTTAGGGTTAGGGTTAGGGTTAGGGTTAGGGTTAGGGTTAGGGTTAGGGTTAGGGTTAGGGTTAGGGTTAGGGTTAGGGTTAGGGTTAGGGTTAGGGTTAGGGTTAGGGTTAGGGTTAGGGTTAGGGTTAGGGTTAGGGTTAGGGTTAGGGTTAGGGTTAGGGTTAGGGTTAGGGTTAGGGTTAGGGTTAGGGTTAGGGTTAGGGTTAGGGTTAGGGTTAGGGTTAGGGTTAGGGTTAGGGTTAGGGTTAGGGTTAGGGTTAGGGTTAGGGTTAGGGTTAGGGTTAGGGTTAGGGTTAGGGTTAGGGTTAGGGTTAGGGTTAGGGTTAGGGTTAGGGTTAGGGTTAGGGGTTAGGGTTAGGGTTAGGGTTAGGGTTAGGGTTAGGGTTAGGGTTAGGGTTAGGGTTAGGGTTAGGGTTAGGGTTAGGGTTAGGGTTAGGGTTAGGGTTAGGGTTAGGGTTAGGGTTAGGGTTAGGGTTAGGGTTAGGGTTAGGGTTAGGGTTAGGGTTAGGGTTAGGGTTAGGGTTAGGGTTAGGGTTAGGGTTAGGGTTAGGGTTAGGGTTAGGGTTAGGGTTAGGGTTAGGGTTAGGGTTAGGGTTAGGGTTAGGGTTAGGGTTAGGGTTAGGGTTAGGGTTAGGGTTAGGGTTAGGGTTAGGGTTAGGGTTAGGGTTAGGGTTAGGGTTAGGGTTAGGGTTAGGGTTAGGGTTAGGGTTAGGGTTAGGGTTAGGGTTAGGGTTAGGGTTAGGGTTAGGGTTAGGGTTAGGGTTAGGGTTAGGGTTAGGGTTAGGGTTAGGGTTAGGGTTAGGGTTAGGGTTAGGGTTAGGGTTAGGGTTAGGGTTAGGGTTAGGGTTAGGGTTAGGGTTAGGGTTAGGGTTAGGGTTAGGGTTAGGGTTAGGGTTAGGGTTAGGGTTAGGGTTAGGGTTAGGGTTAGGGTTAGGGTTAGGGTTAGGGTTAGGGTTAGGGTTAGGGTTAGGGTTAGGGTTAGGGTTAGGGTTAGGGTTAGGGTTAGGGTTAGGGTTAGGGTTAGGGTTAGGGTTAGGGTTAGGGTTAGGGTTAGGGTTAGGGTTAGGGTTAGGGTTAGGGTT